>NW_019154051.1:161304-181040 GCF_001653235.2 Pochonia chlamydosporia 170
AAGATCACGAACGCCAACATCTCTGATACCACAGTTCGCGCGCTCATCAACTCCGAATTTAAAAAGCACAAGGCGCGCGTCATTGAAGCCCTGCGAAAGAGCCCCGGCTTAATACACGTCAGCTTTGACGGATGGAGGGCGCGGAATCGACACTCGTTATACGGTATCGTGTGCTTCTTCAGGGACGAGAATAGCAAGCCCCACAAGGTCGCTCTGGGGGTCCCCGAAGTCCGCAGACATTCGGGGAACAACATTGCAACAGAAGTCCTTTATACCATCGAGGCTTTTGGCATCGAGGAGAATATTGGGTATTTTACCCTTGACAATGCCGAGAACAACGACACAGCACTTGAGGCTATTGGCAAAAAGCTCGGCTTCAATGGCGCTCGAAGGCGAGGCCGCTGCTTCGGCCATATAGTCAATCTGTCTGCGAAGGCACTACTGTTCGGGAAGGATACAGACGCGTTCGAAGAACAACTTTCTGGTGCAGAAGCGCTGTCTGAAGCCGAATACGAACTTTGGCGACAGAAAGGGCCGGTTGGGAAGCTCCATAATTTCGTCGTGGATGTTGATCGATCGGACAGACTGACATACCTGTTGAAAGAACTTCAAGAGTACGACATATCCATGTCGGACGATCCGAAAATACGGTCAAAAAGCCCCGTCTCGGTAGTGCTAGATAACGATACGCGCTGGCTTTCCCAGCTCTATATGATCCGCCGCGCCTTGAGACTTCGAAGGTACTTCGAACTGCTAGTCGCGAAGTTCCGAATCCAATGGGAGGAGGAGAATACATCAAAAAGAACTGGCCAGTTGAAAAAGTCGGCTGTCCGGCCTCGAATCCTTAGAGACGAGAACCAACTTACGGCCAACGATTGGTCTGTACTTCAACACTTCGCGACGATCCTTGGATACTATGAAGATGCAGTCAAGACTCTAGAAGGCGACGGTTTAATCAGGAAACGCAAGAGGGGTTATACTGGTTCATATGGGGAACGTTTGGGATGTGATCAATGGGTTTGAATTCCTGCTTGGCAAGCTCGAAAAATATAAGGCGATGGCAAAAGATTTTCCTGACCCCGAACAGTTCAGGATCGGCATAAATATGGCCTGGGAGAAATTAGACAAGTATTACACTATTCTCGACACAACACCGATATATTATACCGCCCTCGCACTCCACCCGGCATACAGATGGGGATGGTTCGAGCAGGCCTGGGTACATAAGCCCGACTGGATCAGATCTGCAAAAAGGATAGTTCAAGAAGTGTGGGACGAGTCCTATCGAGATTTCCATATTGTGGTGGCCTCAAATGACGAGCCTGTTGCAAAACGACAGAAGCAATACTACAATGCCTTCGAAGAGCATTGCGAACAGTCCCGTATCGACTCCATACAGACAGAGCCTCTACTGGACGACGACACGAATTGGCGACGAATACGAACGATGGCAATCGAGCCATGAGAGCACCGACAAGACTGTGCGAGATCCGATAGCGTATTGGCATGAGAAGCGCCTGCAATACCCTCGTCTCTCCCGAATGGCCCTCGACTTTGTCACAATACAATCAATGTCTGCAGAATGTGAGAGGATGTTCTCGGCAGCAGGGCAGATGGTTGTTCCCCAACGGTGCAATCTTCAGGCGCAAACAGTTGGGATGTGTCAGGTATTGAGGTCGTGGTTTCGGGCAGGCATTATCAACGACCTAGATCCGTTATTTCTCTCGATCATAGAGGAGAAGAAAGAGCTCGAGGGCATCCATCTTAATGATGATGAGTTCAGAAGACGGGAGCTATCGTGGCTCGCTGCCGCGGCGAAAACAGCTGGCCATTGAAGAGGCGATTCGAGTGCTACAAGAGTGAATGAAGGGAAGGGGACGGGAGCAGCCGAAGGTAGATTCGCACCAGAGGAGCCTCGGGAAGCCCTACTTGTTGTACCAGCCAGCAAAAGTGGACATCACCTCCTTCTAAGAGGGAGGTATTTGTTAGAATATGTCGTCTCTGACACTTTTTAATGCGAGGGGATGGTTAGCGTCACTGTGGCCAACCCTGACACGGGCGCGATGAGATCAACTCAAGAGATAATGCCACTATATTGCACGAAAACCAAGATGAAGAGGAAAGAGGTATGAGCAAGCGCGTGGACGTGTAGACGCGTTAACTTAGTGCCATCATGCGCTGCCCCACTACGCCGCGACTCTGGATGATGCCGCCACAAACCTCCATCCACTGAAGTCAACTACACTTAAATCAACTACATTTGAGGTGTCCGTTGATACACTACATTCAAAGTTTCATTACTAATCTACACTTACTCTAAATTGACAGATGCCGTGTAGTTGATTTAGTTGATTGGGTCTCTGGAAGTATGCGCTCGACAATGTCAAAACGGTGTCATATGCTCTTGCCATCAACCTTGACAGCATTGCCGGAGATGGTTCCATACAAGGAGCAGGTCAACCCGCTTTGGCGGACCGCAACCAACAAGGCAGGGAGTATGCCAGCTCTAATGGCGATACCTTCTTCCCATTAGGGCTCCACCGAGCGTATGGCAAATTTTCATCGCCAGAGCCGCCTGCCTTTCTGTCAAGGAACCAGCTCGCCATCACGAGGGACAACATGAGCTATGAGAACGAAGGCGCCGATGTAGTCTCTTTTGGGTTCTTCTAGGCGTACTCCAACATCAAAAGGCAGTGGGTGATAAGGGTGGAGCTTGATTACCATAACAGCCATATACTGCTTGATATTTGTGTGGTTGTAGCGTCTTACCACCTTAAAGACTTAATCGGCAACCGCACTCCCGGAGGTAGAGGAAACTGCTTTTGCGCAGGAAAATATACTAATACTGTATGGTACAGTAAGTAGGTAGGTACCGGTACTGTACTGTTATCCAATATATAACCCTAGTGCCGAACTTGTTGCTCAGAGATATTCACAAGAGTGTTAATACAATTCTAGCCATGGGTATCGCGGTCAAACATGTCAAATCCCGCCGCGCAGGTGCCTCTCAGTCCGCACCACATCAATCAAAGGGAAATGAGAATAGCACTGTTTATACTCGCCATAATTCCAGCCACAGGTTGTCTGGACTTCCCACAGAGATAATTGAAATGATCGGAGATAGCCTGAATAAATGCTCTTTAAGCGCCCTCATCCGAACGGCCGCAGGAATTCACGATATACTTAATAGACGAATGTATAAACGAGAACCGCAAAAGGCACTACGGTTTGGCATTGAGAAAGGCAATCTTCAAACAATAGAAAATGCTCTCGAAGCAGGAGCGGACTTGAACACGAGGTAGTGAGGGCTCACACCCAATAGCGTTTATCCGATATCGCTGCACGAAGGTCGTTCAAGTTCCTGTCGAAGAAGCTAATTGTTTAACTAGGGATTTTGATGGTGGCTCAGCGTTGCATCTAGCTTCAGCATGTGGCAAAGAAGATTGCGTTCGCCTCCTTATTAAAAAGGGCGCTGATCTTGAGGTGAAGTCCGAATTGGGTATGACACCCCTTATTGTTGCAACAAACATGGACCGCCCTAGTGTAGTTAAAATACTCCTTGCAAATGGTGCCAATATCGAGAACAGAGATGATGTTGAGGATATGTCTGCGCTTGAATACGCTATTACCTATGGTAGTCTAGATATGGTCAGCCTTCTTCTTGGTGAGGGTGCGAATCCCGAGTCTCAAAATGCCCAAGGCTCAACAGCGCTTCATCAAGCAGTCATGACAGATGAAGCAGCTAGAGTCAAGCTGGTGCTTGATAAGAAGGTCAATATCGAGCACAAAGATGCTGCGGGCTACACGGCCTTCGAACTGGCAGTTGTCGGTAGTTGGGGGCCGTTATCACTTGAGATACCCAAACTACTCGCCGAGAATGGGGCTCAATACGATCCTGACAAATATACATTCAGGCTCCAAGGATAGAATAGGAGTTTATTTGTACTTATCTAGCTATTCTACCGTGCTGGTTTAACCATGGTAACGATACATGCAACATTAGTAAATGGAACGAAGTGTACTTCGCCTTTCGCTCCTCCTACTACTACTGCTACTGCTACTACTGCAAGCAAGCAAGCTCCTGAGTTTTGAATAGTTTTGCCACTGTTGTCGCTACTAAAACAAGTAGCTTAGCGAGGGAAAAGGTTACGGCCGACTGGGTCAAATTTGATAATGACACCTAGCTTCATTTAGAGTTTAGGTGCCATCGGCCTAGGCTCCAGGAACACCCGTCATCGACCACAAGGGGAAGGGAGCAACGGCGTATTGTTAGTAATACAGTACGGTAGTTATTCGTTAAGTTAGTCAAGTTACTGTACAATAGTGCTGTACCGTATCAACCGTGTTGATGAAGAAAAACTTGCCTGTCTTATGGAAGCGGTTGATCTCGTGCTCAATAGATGTGAAACAACGGTCCACAACACTAACCGTCTCATCTGACGCTGGAACAGAGCCGAGTACACGGTACCGATATCGACTAATGCGGAAGAAGTTTATCGCACTTGTTGTACGGGTGTGCTTGGTGCCTAGCCGAATTAGACGACGAGTCAAGGTAGCCATACCGCCAGAAATACATCGCCAGATTGAGCTTCTATGGGGTCATCGAGTCTGGGAAGGTTAAGAAATTGCAAGCAGAAAATGGCCAAAAATGACTGACGAGAGATATGAGCTAGACATGCGACGCATTCATACCGTGGCAAATTGTTCAGAGTCGGCAGAATCTGACTTAGGTGTGCTTGAAGGGGAGAGTGATAGTAACAGCGATGGTGAAAACGATTGGGACTTCGAAAACCACGACGCTGATCACAGCGATGACACAGACGATGCATGGCTATGCGAAGTCGAACCGGATAAAACTGCTATTAACCGACGGTGTGAGGTCAAGCATGAAAGCAGGCTTCTGAATGAATCTGCTACGACAGAGTTTCTTGAGCTGCTCTTCCAGCTACCTTACAGTATGCATTTCGCTTAGCAAAATAGAAGTATGCGGACGGCAACCCCCGGATCAACGCTGCTTGTATGCTTTAGCGGCATTTTCGGTTTTTCCTCCAACTACCAGCACTTTATGCTCGCCCGCCAGCTTTGTCCGTCGTTGTCTGGGATCATCTACGTCGCGGAACAACGACTGCTGTTCTTGGAATACGCTCTACCGGTATTCGCCCACGGCTCATTTGGCTTGCCACAGCGGGCCCGAGTTGATCAGCTGGAACACTTCAAGAAGATATGCAACCGGCACACTGTCCCGGGATCACCACCGGCGCTTGCGGATCTATTGCGGGGCTGGCGCTCGTTGACTTAGATCTCCTCATGTTCGCCAAAATCACCGCGCATGTGTATTATTATCACCACGTGTATTGTAAAATATATACACAACCATCAATGAAAATAATTCGAACTCCCCGAACAGCTGCCACTGAGAATCATAAGCTATGTCAGATTCAGGCACGGTTCTTGGAATACCCGTGCCCGGCTGTGCTCGAGTGCTGGCTGGCACAACGCCGGCGTATCCGTCACATCAAGGTGACGAGCTTGCACCGGGTTTACTCATCGCATTTGGCAAGAAATTCAACAAGCCCAGGCACGAGATCAAGTACGAGAGTCAACTATCGTATGGCTTATCCGACATTGTCATCTTGCTGGAGCGTCCGTACGTTGAAGACTACCACGTAAATTTCGAGACCATCGTGCAGAAGTCACCCACGCTACGCGCCGTGGACGAACTTATCAGGTTTTCTTCGTGCGGAGCCAGGAGCATCTTTACCGTTACTGTTTTAAACACCTTTCCAATGCAGCCAGACAAGAAGGACAAGTCCCTCGATGAGGCATGTCACAGATTAGTGGGCCAAGTTTTGCAGGTAAAGAGGCCGAAGATCATTCTGCGCTGCGACCAGCATTCGTTCTCAGTGTTGACTTGGTGTGGGTCATGTCCCGAGACATTTTAGGCAGCTGAGTCGCTGCGTAGTGGCACGGGCCGTGCCACTGGGTATATAGATGTATGAGAGCTGTCAGCCAGACTTTAAGAGAAGCAAGTTCAATCACAACACTCAGATGGGTGGATGAGCCGGTTCAACTTTCACAGCCCCGACCACGACCTCCAATACAGACTTGAGAAGCATGAGATAAAGTTTGATGAAACCCATACTGCTACAGTCTACCAGTCTTTTCACCCTTCTTGCGCCGTGAACAACACAGATTGTCGACCCGAATACCGGGCGCTTCTTATTCATCACTTTCTGGCGGCTTTTCGGGCGCTCCTTGGTCATCATACCGACCTACCGGAATATGTCGAGCCCATCCGACAACTGTGTCTTCAGAGCGGCCAACGGAGAACCAAGCCGAGGCTGTACTCTTGGCAAGCTGCGGAACATATCGAGGAAGCCATTTGCAGGGGATACATAGGGCCTAATGATGGCAGAGGCGGTCACAGAATGGAGATTCAGAACAAACCACGAATGGAGAAGCTACAGGGTCGGGCCAAGGTGGTCTGCCGAATGTACTCGAAGCTAGAGGCCCTCGCACAAGGCAAATTCAACCCCGGTGCTCTGGCTCTGGCCAAAATTATGACCTTCTTCTGGAAGGATCACTTCACTCCTGAGCCGATCTTTCAGCAAGTCTTGTTTCTGCTCCAAACACAGGGTAACAGACAGTCCGGTTGGTTTGCATCGCGTCCACCGGAAAGCGAAACGGATACGTTGGCCTCCGTCGTTGACAATTTCACGGCACTCAAACTAAACGAGGCACTTGGGCATGTCAGCGACGGCTCAGCCACAGATGGGAAGCAACGGTTCAACGCGGTGATAGGAGCGACGAAAAGCTACCTGACCCAGTCCAGTGTCATGGAACTGATAACCACCTTCCGCATTGCCAGCAGTTTGAGATATTGCGAAACGATGGCAGACTTGCCTGCGGGGGAGAACCTTGAGTTTGTGCTGCGCTCTTCGCAGTTTTGGCAGCTCGAGGAACTGCATGGAAGCGTCTCTACATGATAAACACCAGAGCAGTTTGATAATATCATGGGTGACCGCTGTTTTAAATCCAGTTGGGCTCATATATATACATATGGAATATGACCTCTATTCATATGTATTCATAAGGCTCGATCTATATTCATATGTATGCATTAGTAATGAATATACATGACGTCATGGTACTGAATACTAACCTCGACGTAGTCAAAGTCAACATCAAAATTCAGTCTCTTACCTGCCTTCTCAACCACTGCCACCGCCTTCAGGAGAAGTTCATTTACTTATTCGACCTCCGCATATACATAAGCAAATTCTCGAAATCGCAAATTGGGAGATTTCGGCTACCACGTGATACCATTCATATGTATGCATAAGTATGTATTCATAGGGCTTCTATTCATATTCATATGTATGTATGTATGTATATATATGTATAAGGTTATGAATATATATGTATTACTGCAAGCTCTGGGGCTTGCCTTAGCTGTCTGAGCCAGAATTGTGGCAGAGTCTCCCCTTTGAGCTCATATGGCTGAGCTTTTAGCCATACTTCGAGCTCATCTTCTGGTTCCTCATCACCATAGAGACGGGCCATATTAGTTGCTCGGTCGAAGTCATCGGGTGACGGTGATCGAGGTCTTTTCGATCCTGTTGTTGGTGTTGAACTAAGTTCAATGGGAAGGCGCTTGTATTCCGCCCATAAAGTATTAAGGCTAATTTGCCACCAGGTAGCCAGCCTTCTGCGTGTGTGGCATCCTTCCACAGAACTGCATCTTTCCATGTGTGTTCAAAGTATTTCCACTTCATGTGAGGGGTAGTGACAACTGAAGCGTAATGTGCTGGCGTTTCATTAACCTTTGCAAAGGAACGGCAACCCAGATTATCCAGAGTTGGAAGTGGGGGGCAAAGTAGGAGTCCACAGAATGATCCATGCTGGCGTTTGGATACAACTTTCTGTCTCCTCGGCTCGCCATTGTCATGATATCTATCCATCGTCTCTTATCTGCTCGTTCTCTCCTCACTGACTAAGGTAAGGACGATCGAGTTGATTGTTGCAGGCGCAACGTACGTACTGGTACTTCAAAACTGGGAGGCGTGAGCTAACTGTACGCCGTTTCATAAGGTATACCACTGTCCTGATCGTTTTTGTCTCTGGTACCACTGCAATCCAAGGTTATGTGACGGTACAAGGCACGATCAAGGTCGAGTGCGACTTGAATAAACGGATTATTCACAAGGAGAAAAAGAGAACTCCTAAAAGGAACTCTGGCTGAAGCTATTTAAACAATGTTCACAAAGTGAGACATTCATTAAACAGGCAGGTCACAGGATTCCCTCACAAACACCAGCTCATCACGGTCGACACGTCAAGCTCGCGACGAGCAAAAGCCCGTTGGATCAGCTCTCGAATATCTTGGAACAGAAGTATGATGCACAGCTAAATAGACTCGAGAAACGCTAACCTAACGTTTCATCCATTATGGGCTGATCTCGGTCAATCTAGTTGCCATATTTGGCCGAGAATCACCACATCACCCTTCCTTATTCAATCAACAGCACCCTTATCCAACAGTACATTGAGCACAACGTAAGTCGAAGAGAATTAACCATACTGCTATGTCTAACGCAATCGTACAGTACCATATCTGAGATTGTGCATTGCACAGTCCAAATTCCCTGTCCCCAATCCTTGACATTCATCAGCGGGAAGCAAGCTTCGTCTAATTCTGGACGTGATCGTAAGCCTAAGGTTAGAACTACTTCTCGCTCATCTCAGTTTGGGATCTTCCCAGGGTGGTCCCCCGATCAACTGATCGAAGTAGTCGGCGACTGAGATCGGCGACTAAGGGGTCGATTCGATTGCAATTCGATCGAGCTTTCCGCGATTCCGATTCGATTGAACCTTCAATCGATTGAGTTGAATCGGGCTGATCGAGAATATAGGAGTGATAGACCTGGCGGCTCGGGAGCCATAGTGCCAAGGGTCCTGTGGCTGTAATTCCCCTGTGCAAAGTGGGTCCTGGAAGAATTGGCCAATAGGAGCCTCTTATTTTAACATGTTGTATCGCCGACTTCAGCGATTCAATTCGATTGAAGGTCTAATCGATTGGGCACGACTCGATTGGCGTTGTGCTCCCCGATCGCGATTCGATTGAGTGCTCAATCGATTGAGTTGATCGGGGGACCACCCTGGATCTTCCTCCATCTTGCATGCATTTTCTAGCTTGTTTGTCCACTTGCCGTTAGCCCCAGCATGAATATGCTTCAAGTGTTGTCGAAAATGGTCTGCTCTATAGAATTTCTTGGAGGAGTTGCATTCTCGGAACTTGTGCACTTCCTGGAGATGACGAATTCGATCATCCCAGTCTTGGTCCGTGGCATGTTTCGGTGCAATACCTCCAGTCAATGATTCATTACCGAGACCATTTCCTGACCGAGGAAACTCGACGCCGCAGTAACTGCAAGTGTCTGCCTCTCCAGCATGGCTTGTTGAATCGTGGAATGTCTGGTCATACCCAGACAAGGCAGAACACGACCATGAGTGGCGACGAACATGAAGGGAATTCAGGTGTCGCTCGATTTCATTCTTGTTCTTGAAACGGTTGCCACAGAATGGACATCCATACTGTTTCTCAGCTTCGTGAGTGCTGCATAGCGATATCAGTATTGCTTGGAGAGAGAAATCGACCAGGGAGCCAATACCGCGGGTTTATTGGCTACCATAAGACACATTGCACTTACCTAAGGTCTTCTGCTGTCTCAAACTTCTTCCGCTTCTTGGGGCAGCAACCGCACAAGTAAACTCGCTGAACCTTAGAGCCCCTACTTTTTTGGACCCCTGCTAGCTTCCTCGAGCCTGTGCTGGAGATGTTGCGCTCGTATGTTTCCCCCATGACAGAGATGGAAGTTCGAGAGGTAAGGACGACGGAACCAGGTGTCATGTACGGTGAGTTGCAAGATGTTGGAGAGGCGCCGCAAGGTGAGAGAGCACGAAGCGACCGGTTGCCGAATGACGCTGCTGTCGTAACAGCTGATGGCCCTGTGGACATGGTGGAAATATAAGAGTTAAAGCGAGATATCGCAGCAGAGGACCTGGCCGAAACCGATGAACCCTTTGGCATGACGGTGAGTCGGGGTATCGAAGAATCGAGAGAACTAAGATCACGTTGAGGATCAGTCGAGCCACCATGGATTAAATGATATTCTGCTAGAGGGCTAGCAGCCCCTCGCTCGCGATCAATAGCGGCATAAGCTCCCCCCGGCTGAAACCTCTTTGGTGCCGTGGCTTCGTGAGTCTCCATATCTTCTGCGGCTGCAAACTCGTAGTTACCATGAGTGGATGAGGCATGGCCGGTATTGTTTTGCCATGAGTGGCCCCTGCGTGAACAAACATAGTCCAAACCGTCCTTTGGCATACGTTGCTCTCCTGGGAAATGTCGAACTAGCGCAGGTCGATGAGAAACATCAGACAAAATGAAAGTTTTTGACATTCTGGAGGGCGTCTCAAATAGTAAGTTGCTATGGATGGGCAGCTTAATAGGTATGCTCAGCCTGAGAGCTCGAGGATCTAGTTGTCGATGTGCTTGATCGATCAGAGTTGATGACGCAACTGATCGTGGCGACCTAACGAATCTGCGAATGGGATCCAACTTATTCTTCATGCTATCGCCATGTAAATCAGCTGCAGTTTGAAAATAGACCTTGTCATGGCGCATGAATTCGGCTGGTCGATAGTCCAGAGAGTCGGTATTAAGGTCGGCTTCAACGATACCGTTGGAGCCGTCTCTTTCGACCAAGTCGTGCACAGGGCTTGTAGTAGCTACAGACCTTTCGGCTGCGGTATAGCTTGCATAACTCTCGTTACCATTGACGCTGCTTCCGGAGTCTGGTCTCTCATCAGGGAGTGATGAACATAAATTGCCGTACCCAACCTGTACGAATGACGCGGAGCGTCCATAATCTCGCAGTTCGTCCATCGATTTTTCGGGGCGAGCAGGAGACGCCAGAAATGGTATATGGCGAGGTGGAGGCTGAGGGACGTCGTCTTTCAAGTCGAGTCCTGGCATAGAGACTGCAGGACTTCCGGAGGATTGCTTGTTGTGGTGAATGCGGTAAAGTCCGGGGGAAGAGGACAAGATGCTCAGTAAACTGGGCCGTGTCTCTCGAAACTGTGGTAGGGAATCCATTGCGGTTTTATCAAGTTCTTGTTCTTTTGTACCTTGACGTTCCGTCATGTATTACAGGATCGTACGGTAGACGGCTTGGCTACCAAGACGTTGGCTGGGAACAGCCGGCAGATAACGCAAACGTTAGCACTTATGGGTGGGAATGCCCGCCAGGTAGGTGTCGTTATGTGAGTCTCGTGTTTGCAGGAGTTGAAGGACAGTTATGACTCAGGTGGCATAAGAAGTTTGTGATGGAATAGCAGTAGGGTATTTGTTGGCTGAAATTCCACACGTAGGCTGTTCTCCGGGTCGTAACTCGGTTTGAAATGGAAGGGAAAAAAAAGAAAGGAAGAGATAATGACAAAGAATAGCGGCAGATTCCATGGTGTAGCATCCTGCCTCCGAGTTACAGTACTCAATTGAGTAAGGATGCCTCTCCAGTTGTCCTTTGAGATAGGCTGTCACTGCCGCCCCTCAATACCTAAGCTTTGGCACCGTATCTGGACTCTGCTCAAACATCTGTCAGAGCCTTCATAATTTAGGTAACTGTCAGAATCACGGTGTGGATACTTTCACAAAGGCGTCACTGTAAAATTGAATGGGTGTGTAGGCATTCGCCCAGTATGTTCATTGTTGTCTGTCTGTTCCATTCTGCTTGATCTTCCATTCTCCTTTTTATGCGCGTAAGCGTGTTGCAAGCGACACACCTACGCGCATAAAAAGGAGACTGGAAGATCAAGCAGAATGGAACAGAACAGACAACAATGAATACACTGGGCGAATGCCTACACACCCATTCAATTTTACAGTGACGCCTTTGTGAAAGTATCCACACCGTGATTCTGACAGTAACAGTTAGTAGTTAGCTGCTTCTGAATAAGGTGCAGGCGGAAGTTGCCCGCTGGGCTTTACGAATTTCCAACCCTAGTCAAGAAGGCTGACTGTGGCGCGTCGCAGGATCTCAGGTCAGGACAATAGCGACTTCCATCTTGGTATGCCTAAACTTCGTCATCCACAAACGCGGTACTTCCAAAAACACCTCGTTTACGACACGGCGCCAACTGGGATTTACAGATTTCGCCACCTGCTACTTCTAGTATGGTTTAGGGCTGATATTGGCGGGTACTAATGGAAGGGCAAATTTTCGCCCAGATCTCCTCCTCTCTTGTTCCGTTGCCATGCTCAAGCAACTGTGGATCAGATGAAGATCGTGCTAACTGTGCTGAAGGCATCAAATTGATATTATCGGCCACCTACTCCTGCCCACTCCACTAGCAATTCCATACGTAGCTGTAAACCGTCATGGATGTGTGTGATAATTGGAATGGAACGAGAATACAGACTTCAACGGTCTCGGAAGGAGGGATATATCTCTTGTGGAAACCTTAGGTGTCCACGAGGCGTTAACAGGTAGCCACAATGGCGCAGCTTCGTAAACCGTGCGACGGCAGGACAAATTCTGGTTTTCTTTTCCTTAACCCGGGAGAAAACGCCAACAAAAAACAAGACGGCGTCTCATAGAAGAAGCAATAATTCGCGAAGAAGCGGAGTCGGATCGACTTGAGCCATTGAACCGTGCTGCAGTCTCCTGCCAGTGCTGCTTGTTGGCATGTCTGCTCGGCGACTGGCTTTGTATTTGAGCTACTTCTTTGGCTAATAGCAGCTAGACCAACCACGGCACTCAGAAATGGAGTCGATATCGTTCTTTTAGATTTGAAAATGTGCCGCGACGCAAGTTCCTGACCTGGAATGTTAGAACTACAGGCCATGTCCGATTCATTGTAATTCGGGTCGCTGTGTCGAGCTACCAGTTTGCCGCTAGATTGAACTTTTCTCGGTTAAAAAGCGTGGCTGTCTTTTTTCGGATATCATCCGAGCCAAGCCACTGCTTGTTGCGTCGAATATCTTTATACTAACGGGAGTTTAATACCTGGCAGGGTCTCTGTGCTGCTAGACTAGATGGTATAAACCCGCGTCGGATGAGTTCCGTGAGCAATCTGATGAGTAGGTAGATTTGGGTAAATGTTACATTTTCACTCGGCTGTACTGTATGTTGTTGTTACATTGTGTTTAATATTCATTATGCCGTCGAGGCTTAGGGTGAACAACCAGCCTTCAGGTGCCGGCACCATAGGGGTTGGTAGGAATGGATGTTTATAGCATATTGAATTATAATAAGAACGGGCAGCTTTCGGCTGATGACTCTCTTGACGTTTGGACCTGGTTTGCCGGCGACCTCTCGGCCTGTGATGCCTCCGCATGACTTCGTCCAGCCGCTCCGCCACGGACTCGTCGACGCTTGTTTCCTCGCGACGATTGCGACGCATGTGACTGTAGCTCGTCAAGCTCGAATTGAGAGCGGTCACGGCGAAGGCTCGCGTTCAACCGGCGCGTTCCTCGGCCCGCATTCTGACTAGGCTGTCGGCTCAGACCACGGCCTCGCGCTGAATGCCTGCCTTGACTCCGTTGTGCAGGCTCGGTTTCGGCATCGTCATCGTCCGTATCATCGGCGTCACTTCCTGGCTTGGAGGTGTAATCCGCGATCTTGAGGTATCGCGGGACCTTGAGCTTCTTGTTGTCGGCATTCAGGCGCGGCCTGCCTCGTGCGCTTCTAACACTAGCCGGGTCGCGAATTTCAAGTAGCTTATCCTCGGCGTTCTAGCAGGCTGTTAATACTCAAGTCTTGTGACAGTGGCAAGCTGACATACCAACGGCTTCTCGAGCCACCAACGCATAGCAATCTGGCTCCGTCTCAGAGGCGTGCCGCTCATCAGGCAATCAAGAATGCGATGGCTGCATGGGAGGCCGTATTGGTGCTCGAAGTTGCCCGTGCAAGCGCGTAGCGGTTTGGGCTTGCGCTGATCAGGCAGGGCGGCGAGGGCAAAGCGATACTGCTTGGCAATAAGGTCAATGGCCTGATATGTGATCTGGAGGTTAAGCTTGCCGAGCCATGCCTGCTTGAGGTACTGATCACGCTGACGCTGAATCTGTCTCGCGGCCTCTTGGCGATAGGACCGGGACTTCTTATCAATCATCGTGACAAGGGCTTGGTGGAGGTAAAGGAGGTCTCCCGTGCCCGTCACAAGGTGAGACTTGACGTCTGCATGGGCGGTCTCGGTGGGGCTATTGACCCTTTGACCGAAGTTCCGATAGCGGTCAATGTAGCATTTCACCCACTGCTTGCGCCACGGCATATATTCCTTTTGGATATATCGCAGGATGTGCCGTTGCTGCCTGCCGAAAGTTTCGACAAAGGACTTCCACGAGTCTTTAAACGTATCGTGATCAACGGCATAGACCACGGTTTGGAAGGCTTTGAACATCCCCTCACGGCTGTAGTCATCAGAGGGGTTCGCAAGCCCGTCCTCTGCCTCGTCTTGCACACGGCCCCTGGCGGTGACATCAAGATCTAGCACTGGCTGGAGCTGCTTGGCGGGTTTGTCGCTTGGATGAGCGGAAAGGGCGTTTACGTCATTATCAGACTCAACACTAGCATCGCCGTCATTGTCGCCCTCGGTGTCCTTCCAGCGGGCGTTAATTTTAGCTCGGACGTTGGCCAAGATGTGATATACGCATAGCTGCTGTTGGGCGCCTGGAAAGGTGTTCGAGAGGGCTGTGCGGAGAGCCTGTTCCTTGTCGGTGATTATAACCTCTGGCGTGTCTGCCCCAATGTCGATGCGAAGCTCGTCAAGTCGGTCACATAACCACTGGAAGTGGTGCTCTTTTTTTCGCCGTTTATAAGGCCGAATGCGAAGTTGGCCAGGGACTTCTGATCCGTCACCCCGGTGGCTTGAAATAGATGTAACCCAAAGCGGTTGGTCTTGTACGTGTTGTCCAAACCGAGCACCTCCGGAAACTTCTTCCACATTGTGCGGCACCAGTCGTACGTCCAAAAGACGGCACAGACGCGGTCATCTTCGTCGCGCAAGGTTCTGACTAATACCCCCGCTCTCAAGCTCCTTGACGAAGGCTTGGGTAGCTGTAAGGCCGTTAAGTCGCTCGCGTTTGATGGCTTGACGGTCATTGTAGATATCTCGTGTGCGGAAATAATGATAGCCTGGGCTGTCGGCTTTTTCTAACAATGCTAACCATCTCGCGGGCCCTAATGCCATTCTCGTTGGCTAGCTCTCGCTCCTTTTGTCGCTGAGCAACCGTGCGGCGGCGATAGACAATGTGCGCCGATGGATCAAGGGACTGTCCGTGGTTATGCTGGCCATGAACTACCGTATACGTCCACTTCTTGTTAGACGAATTGGTGGCCTTGGCCGTGACTTTGACGGGACAATCAAGCTTCTGTGATGACGGCTTCCTGAGACCCGAGCTTTGTGACGTCCGTCGCGGGCCGCGGTCGCACTTGAAGACGATGTAGCTTGGCTGGATGATACCCCCGATGTCCCGCCTTGAGGAGCTGGAGGCTTTCACTATTGCGGCCCCATTAGAAAGATGGAAGTTGCGGAGGAAGGCACAGAGGCCATCGTAGGTGTCAAAGAGTGGCGATGGTGGCAGTTGTGGGATCGTAGCCCCAGTGTAGTCATCGTCTGTTGGGTCGTCCGGCGGCAGCAGCTGCGGTGGCTGTACCGGTAGTGGTCCGGCCTGGCGAGGGACTTAGTGCGTTGAGAAGGCGGCATATGTCCATCTTGACAGGCGTGGTGAAATCATGCATCAGTGGACGTCACGATTGTGTGGTGGGGATGACGGCTTTTATTTATGCGTAGAGAGAGATTGACGATCCTCGATTTAGCTGTTTACCTTTTCCTCATTCGGTTGCATTGGAATTGACTGTCGCAGGCTGATCGCACAGGATTGGGCTATGGTGGCCAGCGCGGGGTGGGTGAGTCAAAAGTGAGACACATATCTGTGCAAATAGAGATTTGTATCTGTGCGAATAGCACTGCTCTTAAACAATGTTCACAAAGTGAGACATTCATTAAACAGGCAGGTCACGGATTCCCTCACAAACACCAGCTCATCACGGTCGACACGTCAAGCTCGCGACGAGCAAAAGCCCGTTGGATCAGCTCTCGAATATCTTGGAACAGAAGTATGATGCACAGCTAAATAGACTCGAGAAACGCTAACCTAACGTTTCATCCATTATGGGCTGATCTCGGTCAATCTAGTTGCCATATTTGGCCGAGAATCACCACATCACCCTTCCTTATTCAATCAACAGCACCCTTATCCAACAGTACATTGAGCACAACGTAAGTCGAAGAGAATTAACCATACTGCTATGTCTAACGCAATCGTACAGTACCATATCTGAGATTGTGCATTGCACAGTCCAAATTCCCTGTCCCCAATCCTTGACATTCATCAGCGGGAAGCAAGCTTCGTCTAATTCTGGACGTGATCGTAAGCCTAAGGTTAGAACTACTTCTCGCTCATCTCAGTTTGGGATCTTCCCAGGGTGGTCCCCCGATCAACTGATCGAAGTAGTCGGCGACTGAGATCGGCGATTAAGGGGTCGATTCGATTGCAATTCGATCGAGCTTTCCGCGATTCCGATTCGATTGAACCTTCAATCGATTGAGTTGAATCGGGCTGATCGAGAATATAGGAGTGATAGACCTGGCGGCTCGGGAGCCATAGTGCCAAGGGTCCTGTGGCTGTAATTCCCCTGTGCAAAGTGGGTCCTGGAAGAATTGGCCAATAGGAGCCTCTTATTTTAACATGTTGTTAATCGCCGACTTCAGCGATTCAATTCGATTGAAGGTCTAATCGATTGGGCACGACTCGATTGGCGTTGTGCTCCCCGATCGCGATTCGATTGAGTGCTCAATCGATTGAGTTGATCGGGGGACCACCCTGGATCTTCCTCCATCTTGCATGCATTTTCTAGCTTGTTTGTCCACTTGCCGTTAGCCCCAGCATGAATATGCTTCAAGTGTTGTCGAAAATGGTCTGCTCTATAGAATTTCTTGGAGGAGTTGCATTCTCGGAACTTGTGCACTTCCTGGAGATGACGAATTCGATCATCCCAGTCTTGGTCCGTGGCATGTTTCGGTGCAATACCTCCAGTCAATGATTCATTACCGAGACCATTTCCTGACCGAGGAAACTCGACGCCGCAGTAACTGCAAGTGTCTGCCTCTCCAGCATGGCTTGTTGAATCGTGGAATGTCTGGTCATACCCAGACAAGGCAGAACACGACCATGAGTGGCGACGAACATGAAGGGAATTCAGGTGTCGCTCGATTTCATTCTTGTTCTTGAAACGGTTGCCACAGAATGGACATCCATACTGTTTCTCAGCTTCGTGAGTGCTGCATAGCGATATCAGTATTGCTTGGAGAGAGAAATCGACCAGGGAGCCAATACCGCGGGTTTATTGGCTACCATAAGACACATTGCACTTACCTAAGGTCTTCTGCTGTCTCAAACTTCTTCCGCTTCTTGGGGCAGCAACCGCACAAGTAAACTCGCTGAACCTTAGAGCCCCTACTTTTTTGGACCCCTGCTAGCTTCCTCGAGCCTGTGCTGGAGATGTTGCGCTCGTATGTTTCCCCCATGACAGAGATGGAAGTTCGAGAGGTAAGGACGACGGAACCAGGTGTCATGTACGGTGAGTTGCAAGATGTTGGAGAGGCGCCGCAAGGTGAGAGAGCACGAAGCGACCGGTTGCCGAATGATGCTGCTGTCGTAACAGCTGATGGCCCTGTGGACATGGTGGAAATATAAGAGTTAAAGCGAGATATCGCAGCAGAGGACCTGGCCGAAACCGATGAACCCTTTGGCATGACGGTGAGTCGGGGTATCGAAGAATCGAGAGAACTAAGATCACGTTGAGGATCAGTCGAGCCACCATGGATTAAATGATATTCTGCTAGAGGGCTAGCAGCCCCTCGCTCGCGATCAATAGCGGCATAAGCTCCCCCCGGCTGAAACCTCTTTGGTGCCGTGGCTTCGTGAGTCTCCATATCTTCTGCGGCTGCAAACTCGTAGTTACCATGAGTGGATGAGGCATGGCCCGGTATTGTTTTGCCATGAGTGGCCCCTGCGTGAACAAACATAGTCCAAACCGTCCTTTGGCATACGTTGCTCTCCTGGGAAATGTCGAACTAGCGCAGGTCGATGAGAAACATCAGACAAAATGAAAGTTTTTGACATTCTGGAGGGCGTCTCAAATAGTAAGTTGCTATGGATGGGCAGCTTAATAGGTATGCTCAGCCTGAGAGCTCGAGGATCTAGTTGTCGATGTGCTTGATCGATCAGAGTTGATGACGCAACTGATCGTGGCGACTTAACGAATCTGCGAATGGGATCCAACTTATTCTTCATGCTATCGCCATGTAAATCAGCTGCAGTTTGAAAATAGACCTTGTCATGGCGCATGAATTCGGCTGGTCGATAGTCCAGAGAGTCGGTATTAAGGTCGGCTTCAACGATACCGTTGGAGCCGTCTCTTTCGACCAAGTCGTGCACAGGGCTTGTAGCAGCTACAGACCTTTCGGCTGCGGTATAGCTTGCATAACTCTCGTTACCATTGACGCTGCTTCCGGAGTCTGGTCTCTCATCAGGGAGTGATGAACATAAATTGCCGTACCCAACCTGTACGAATGACGCGGAGCGTCCATAATCTCGCAGTTCGTCCATCGATTTTTCGGGGCGAGCAGGAGACGCCAGAAATGGTATATGGCGAGGTGGAGGCTGAGGGACGTCGTCTTTCAAGTCGAGTCCTGGCATAGAGACTGCAGGACTTCCGGAGGATTGCTTGTTGTGGTGAATGCGGTAAAGTCCGGGGGAAGAGGATAAGATGCTCAGTAAACTGGGCCGTGTCTCTCGAAACTGTGGTAGGGAATCCATTGCGGTTTTATCAAGTTCTTGTTCTTTTGTACCTTGACGTTCCGTCATGTATTACAGGATCGTACGGTAGACGGCTTGGCTACCAAGACGTTGGCTGGGAACAGCCGGCAGATAACGCAAACGTTAGCACTTATGGGTGGGAATGCCCGCCAGGTAGGTGTCGTTATGTGAGTCTCGTGTTTGCAGGAGTTGAAGGACAGTTATGACTCAGGTGGCATAAGAAGTTTGTGATGGAATAGCAGTAGGGTATTTGTTGGCTGAAATTCCACACGTAGGCTGTTCTCCGGGTCGTAACTCGGTTTGAAATGGAAGGGAAAAAAAAGAAAGGAAGAGATAATGACAAAGAATAGCGGCAGATTCCATGGTGTAGCATCCTGCCTCCGAGTTACAGTACTCAATTGAGTAAGGATGCCTCTCCAGTTGTCCTTTGAGATAGGCTGTCACTGCCGCCCCTCAATACCTAAGCTTTGGCACCGTATCTGGACTCTGCTCAAACATCTGTCAGAGCCTTCATAATTTAGGTAACAGTTAGTAGTTAGCTGCTTCTGAATAAGGTGCAGGCGGAAGTTGCCCGCTGGGCTTTACGAATTTCCAACCCTAGTCAAGAAGGCTGATTGTGGCGCGTCGCAGGATCTCAGGTCAGGACAATAGCGACTTCCATCTTGGTATGCCTAAACTTCGTCATCCACAAACGCGGTACTTCCAAAAACACCTCGTTTACGACACGGCGCCAACTGGGATTTACAGATTTCGCCACCTGCTACTTCTAGTATGGTTTAGGGCTGATATTGGCGGG